>NW_024081194.1:859027-866126 GCF_003009895.1 Hyaena hyaena
CCTCCATGCCCCCCTCCCCCGTCCCCCACCACACCCATCAGTCCTCAGTTTGTTCTCAGCATTCAAGAGTCTCTCATGGTTTGCCTCTCTCCCTCTCCCCCACTATTTCCCCCCTTCTTCTCCCCTGTGGTGCTCCGTTAAGTTCCTCCTAATCCTCCTATACATGCAAACATATGGTATTTGTCCTTCTCTTCCTGTCTCGGGTCAATCTGATGCTTAGTCCAGCTAGAAGAATTTTGAAGGGAATGGGATATTTTTTATTCTTGCTCCTAATGCTCACTTTGCTGGAATCCAGGGTAGAAGCAGAAAGATTGATATACCAAAGGGCCAAAGCAGAAAAAAGTCAGAATGCTAACTAATGTACCCATCTTTCATTGGTTGAATTATATTTATTTATTTAAAAATTTAGATAGATAATCCTTGATTCCAGCTTTGCCTACAGCTTTTTATAATAGATAAATTTGCCTAATATACACAGAACACAATTTTAAGTTGAAATTGCTTGCTTCTCTGATAATACAATCATATAGACATCATTTCCTAAGAATTCTACATAGCAATTGCTATAGTTTCTTTGATAAAATAAATTAATAAAAACAGATGTACTACTGCTCCAATGCACTTATTAGCTGTTAGATATCATCCAGATTATTTTCTTGTACTGAAATCTATGGCCATGCTTCTTGCTTGAGGGGTAGTAGAAAGCAAACACTGAGGTTTTTAGGTTTAAGAATGAGATGGGCCTAGGTTCCTTTTCTAAGTCTGTAACTTAGTAGCTGTTTAGTGTTAAGCTAGTAGCCGAAATTTTCTATGTTTTGTTTTCCTCTTCTGTAAAATCAAGAAAATAACAGTTAACAGTACATATCTGATAGGTTTTAATATGTTTATAGTATTAAATGAAATAATATAAGGCACTTAGCACAGAGTAAGAAATCAACATATGACAATTGTAAAAAGTTTATTTAGAAATAAATGTGTTCCAAGAAAGTGATATGATATTTTGTGATACAGTTTTGTTCTGAGCTTTGAGAAACTAATTTTCTACCTAAAAGAGGCTGGATTCAAGATCCTTCTCACTCTAGAAAACAACCTGTAGAAACAGATTCTCAGTGGACCTGTATGTGTTTGGAAACCTATACATCAAAGTGAAAATGATTAACTGAGGAAAGAAAGAACAAGTTTATTTTTATTTCTTGAAGAGGTAACAACAACCCTGAGTGTAACCGTGTGATCCTTCTCACTAATACTTTGTCTATTGCTGTCAAAGCAGAAGAGAAAGTGCTAGGTTGTGGCAGTGGCTGGTGATTCTCTTGGATCCTTCAAACCTCAATTGACAAGCACTTCTTACCATCTCTCTGTATTTTTTTCCCCCTGTGCTGTTTTGGAACAGCATGTATATATTTTCTTTCTCTTCAGTTGAAAACAAACTCAACTAAACTAAGCTAACTAAACAGAACAACACAAACACTCCTCTCTGAAACAAAAACATCTTGGAATATGTACTTTGTATCATGATATACCCTGAAACTTTTCCTCTATACCAGTATCTGTAATTCTAAAGAAAAATAGCATTGACCAAAAGTTAGGAAACATTACAAAAATGCTATGAAAACATTGGAACTTTCCAGGAAATGCTAACTTATTACTATCACTAAACTGGATTAATTTATTATCCAGATCTGGAGTGTCCCACCCTCCTAAACAGCCCACTTAGTTATTTATACTCCTATTTACTATTCATATTCTGCAAGGGAACCAAATTATGGGAAATAAAGAGACAGAGAGGGAGAGAGAATCTTAAGCAGGTTCCATGCTCCATGAAGAGCCTGCCGTGGGGATCTCACCACCCTGAGATAGATCATGACCTGAGCTGAAATCAAGAGTCAGACACTTAACATACTGAGTCAGCCAGACTCCCCTTTTTGACTTTTCATACAGTTTTAAAAATATATGTTTTTAAGAAAATGATAAATGGTTATTTTAACACACCAAACGGTAAAATAAAATATGACTAACACCCAGAATGCAGTGTCATTTAACAGGTAACAAAAACACATTCATCGTATTTTACTTTATTGAATCCCAAGGGAAAAGGATATATTTATATACAAGTTAGACTACCTGTTTCTTGTACAGAGTAATTCCAATGAGAAGATAATATTGCTCTATTTTTCATGTTAGAGAAGTAACAAGATAAAGGCAACTTTCTAAAACACTCTCATCCTGAAATTAAATTGGAGCCACCATTCTGAATTTATATGATCTCAATTTGACCATGAATTGGTCAGGGCAAGTACGTACCTTATGACAACAATCTATACCTACATTACACCAATTACCTTCTGAGTTATTCTTGTTTTTGCTCAACCTCATTGCCAGTCAGGAATAGAAGCCTTCAGGTTTATCTTTCTTACTAGATCTTCTTAGATCTCACCTTCTTAGAGCTTGAGTGTTCTAGTCACACACACACACACACACACACACACACAAGTAACAAAGTGGGATGATGAATATGTTAATTAGTTTGATTTTAGTAATCACTTCACAATGTACATGTATATTAAAATATCACATTGTACACCTTCAATGTATGTGATTTTTATCTGTCAATCCCATTTCAATACAGTTTGAAAAAAGTGTGTGCTACAGACCATAACTCATAATTATTGAAGATCAAGCCATAGCCTTTTCTCTTTTGAGGTTTCTGTTTAAAGGAGAATGCACGAAGCCTTTAAATATTTAAGACATCTCTAAAAGGAGGAAGTGGAGAGACACAAATCACAACTATAAAACCCCTAGGCTGATTAGGTCAGAGCTGAAGAAGCATTTTATTTTCTTTCTGAAGTCCTACTCTTTTTTTTCTTAATTTTATTTTCTTATGGTAATGTGCCTTGGAAGCCAAATCACCTAGATTCTGCTTCACTAATCGTGTGTGCCAATTTTTTCAGTCACTTTTTCTTCTCTCCTACCTCCTCTCCAACATCCTGGCTCCCTACCGTGTTCTGGTCTTAGAAGTGTGATATAAGCCCAAGATGATACTACAGAAAGGGATGCATACAGGTTAAACTGATCAACCAAACATATACTATGCAGTATTTTTGGCTCTAAATACAGTGATTAACACAATATCTCATTTTCATCTGGAATTGTGTTATATATTTAAAATAAACAAAAAAATTGTGAACAAAGTCTGGGCTTTTATTATAATCTTCCTCCCACTGAATTCATGACTGAACAATTCTTCTACCTTTCTGAACGCTGGTTGCCACATCAGTAAAATGAGAAAAAATATAAATAGATCTACTCAGAAGGTTACATGTAGCAATTTTGCATATAATATATGCCAAAACATCTCTAAATAGTAGGAATTCAAAAAGGAAGCCTCCATCTCCAGTATTTTCTATGATGAAGCTAATGTATATTTTCATAAATCACTGTTTTAGGTTTTGACTAAAAAATGATTGCATTCTAATTTCAGGAAAAGTATCTTGAATCCAATTCCAGCACCTTGATTATCAAAGCGAAAAGTGAGTGCTAAAACTGTCAAGCAACAGCAAGTGATTCAACCTTCTTTTTGCTGGATTGTTTTCTGGTTAAGTTAACACACATTTCAAAACTCACCCTGAATCGTTGGCTTTTGGCTTTGACTCTGAACTGAAAGTGATGATATTTCAAGGAAAACTGAAATGCAAAGGGGTGTTATGTTGCATTTACTTTAAGGTTCATTCACTATGACTTTTACATGACTTGTTAGACATTAACCTCCCTGTTTTGAAAAGGCCAGGTACATCAGGGCCTGTGCAGAGGGTGAACACCATTAGTTTGCACTTTATCACTGTCATCCGGCCGCAGAAGGGCTGCATTTTACATTCCACAGGTAATGGAGGATGTCAGAGCTATTCCAACTCTTATATGAGTCAAAACTTAACAAAGACTCACAGTTTCTGATTGTAGGTAAGAAGTGTATTTTGTAACCTATTAACGAACTCTGTGGTAGAATTGGTTCAGAACTTATTATTTAAATATCTCAGTCATTGCAGGGCAGGGCCAAACTTTGCTTCAGAGATTTTCTTTGAACTGGATTTTCACCAAGATTAAATATCACAGTAATATATACATTGCATTGCCATTCATTCTTCACATCACCTCATGGAAGTGTGTGATTTCAGAGACTCAAATGACAGCATGTTCACTCAACACAGTCCTGATTTCACATGTGCCCACCTAAGCACAGCCCAACAGGCCGCAGGACCCAAACAGTGACAGTCTTATTTGGTCATTGAGCAGAGATTCTATTTCACTTCATTACATATTATCACACTTTTCATTTTTTATTCCATTATGGCAGGTTCATCTTCCTCTCATACTACCGGAGGCTACTGACTGGTAATAAATCTCAGCTTCAAACCTAGTCAAAAGAGGAGAAATCAAATGAGTAAATAAGGAAGTAGACCACACCTGCTGCTTCTTTTCATACTCATAGATTTTCTGCAACTTCAGAGAATTTGTTAAGATCCTCAGTGTAATATCCTGGGATGAACATAAATTACATGTTAGGAGATGAGATTCTAATTCTAAGCCTGGAATGCATTAACAGAACACATGAATACTTTGGGCATTTATATTTTCATTTTTACAAACTAAGGATTGGACTAGATAATTTCTAGGCTACTTTCAGCTTAACATGTTTTAGATGGCAGAAAACAATCAATAAAACTAATAGGCAACTGATGGAATGGGAAAAGACAGTTGCAAATGACATATCAGATATTGGGCTAGTATCCAAAATCTATAAGGAACTCACCAAACTCCACGCCTGAGAAACAAACAACCCAGTGAAGAAATGGGCAGAAGATATGAACAGACACTTCTCCAAAGAGGACATCCAGATGGCCAACAGACACAAGAAACGATGCTCAGCATCCCTCCTCAACAGGGAAATACAAATCAAAACCACACTGAGATACCACCTCACACCAGACAGAGTGGCTAAAATGAGCAAATCAGAGAACTCTAGATGCTGGCGAGGATGTGGAGAAACGGGCACCCTCCTACACTGTTAGTGGGAATATAAACTGTTGCAGCACCTCTGGAAAGCAGTATAGAGGTTCCTCAAAAAATTAACAATAAAACTCCCCTATGACCCAGCAGTAGCACTGCTAGGAATTTACCCAAGGGACACAGGAGTGCTGATGCATAGGGGCTCATGTACCCCAGTGTTCATAGCAGCACTCTCCACAATAGCCAAAACGTGGAAAGAGCCTAAGTGCCCATCAACTGATGAATGGATCAAGAAGATGTGGTATATTTATACAATGGAATACTACATGGCAATGAGAAAGAATGAAATCTGGTCATGTGTAGCAACATGGATGGAACTTGAGGTGTTATGGTGAGTGAAATAAGTCAGACAGAGAAGGACAGATACCATATGTTTGCACATGTAAGTGGATTAGGAAGAACTTAACTTAGGACCATGAGGGAGAAGAAGGGGAAAATATAGTTGGGGAGAGGGAGGGAGGCAAACCATGAGAGACTCTTGAATGCTGAGAACAAACTGAGGGCTGATGGGGTTGGGAGGGAGGGGAAGGGGGGTGATGGGCATGGAGGAGGGTACTTGTTGGGATGAGCAGTGGGTGTTATATGGAAACCAACTTGACAATAAACTAAGAAAAAAAGAAAATAAAAAAAAGAAAAATGTTTTGGACAATAAGAAACATTTACTTTTTGTGTAAATAATTGTATGAGAAAAATAGCAACAAATTTTTTCTTGGTCTTTTTGGTAGTAGTATCACTTTTAAAATAAATATGTGCTTTCTATATTGGTTTATTTTATGTACCAACGTGACTGATTTTGTGTCAACTTGACTGAGATGCTGATATTTGGATAAACATTTCTAGGTGTGTCTGTGATGGTATTGATGCAGTTTCTGGAAGTGATTAGCACTTGACTTTGTGAACAGAGTAAAGTAGATGGTCCTCACCAATGTAGGTGAGCATCATCTAAACAGTTGAGGGAATGAATAGAACAGAGTTGGAGGAAAGGGGAACTCTCTTTGCTTGATTATTGAGGTAACACATTGGTCTTTCCCTGCCCTTGAACTGGGACTTACACCATTGCTTCTCCTGGCTCTCAGGCTTTCAGGCTTGTACTAAAATTACCCTATCGGCTTTCATGGGTATCCAGCTTGAAGAAGACAGATTATGGGAATCTTCAGTCTCCATAATCATGTGAGTCAATCACTTATTTTATGTACATACTTTATGGATTCTGTTTTTCTGGAGAACACTGAGTAATACACTTTTTTCAAAAGGTAGATTTTCCAAAATTTTTGACAAGTTAATAATTCTTATTTTTGGGGCGCCTGGGTGGCTTAGTCGGTTAAGCGTCCGACTTTTGCTTAGGTCATGATCTCACGGTTCGTGGGTTCGAGCCCCGCGTCGGGCTCTGTGCTGACTGCCAGCTCAGAGCCTGGGGCCTGTTTCAGTCTGTGACTCCCTCTCTCTCTGACCCTCCCCTGTTCACGCTGTCTCTCTCTCTCTCTCCTAGAAATAAATAAAACATTTTAAAAAAATAATTCTTATTTTTAATTATACATGTTTACATGTCCTTCAAAAACACTTTTGTACATATAACCTTATTTTTTCCTTTTTTCTGTCTTTTGTTAGAAAATGGGAATCACTTGATATGCTGGACAGGTATTACCATCTCCGTTTTAAGCACAATGATTCAAGATGAAGAAATATTAGGTGGCTTAGCAAAGATTTTGCGGTTAGTCAACATCAGGAGATATAGTAAAATTTAAGTTATTAAATGCTAATCACATATATGCTTATTTTATTTGTAAATGTAACATCTTATTATGAAATATAACATATAGAAACATGCATAATACCTGTTCAGTTTAAAAATAGTTGTAATGAGAACAGCTGGGTGATTATCACAGCCATGAAGTATTAGGACACTACTGGCATCACAAAAGGTTCTCTATCTCCTCTATGCCAGTTATCAGTTGATTGCCTCTCACCTTGAAACCCACCTTTTTATTTATTTTTTAATCTGCTCTGCAATAAGAGAGCTTTAAACACTTTTTTTTTT
>NW_024081194.1:868610-873744 GCF_003009895.1 Hyaena hyaena
TAACAGTTAATTTTTAACTTTCATTATTTTTATGGTTATTGTTTTCAAATATTTAATCCATCCAGGATTTATTCATGTGGTTTTTTTTTTTTTTGCATCAAGGACCTAATATTGTTCCCAAATACTTTATTCTATAAGCAGAAATGTTAACTAATTCATTTTCTAAATGTGTGTGTAGGTGTGTGTGTGTGTGCTTGTGTGTGTGTATTCTGAAGTTGCATTTTATATGGTACTTTATTATTTGGTTTTGGTTTATATATATGTATATATATGTATATAAATGGCATACATACAGATGCATACACAAACATGCTGTCACTCATTTTGTTAATCTCTAATCAGTTACATTAATCTATTTTCCTAATCATGACCAGCTTTATTTTTTATTAAAGTAGTGTAACAGCATAGGACTTTCAAAATTAGATAAGGTAATTTTTCTAAACAACTATTTTTTGGGGCGTCTGGGTGGCTTAGTCGGTTAAGCGTCCGACTTTCGCTTAGGTCATGATCTCACGCTCGAGTTCGTGGGTTCAAGCCCCGCGACGGGCTCTGTGTTGACTGCCAGCTCAGAGCCTGGAGCCTGTTTCAGTCTGTGACTCCCTCTCTCTCTGACCCTCCCCTGTTCACGCTGTCTCTCTCTCTCTCTCCTAGAAATAAATAAAACATTTTAAAAAAATAATTCTTATTTTTAATTATACATGTTTACATGTCCTTCAAAAACACTTTTGTACATATAACCTTATTTTTTCCTTTTTTCTGTCTTTTGTTAGAAAATGGGAATCACTTGATATGCTGGACAGGTATTACCATCTCCGTTTTAAGCACAATGATTCAAGATGAAGAAATATTAGGTGGCTTAGCAAAGATTTTGCGGTTAGTCAACATCAGGAGATATAGTAAAATTTAAGTTATTAAATGCTAATCACATATATGCTTATTTTATTTGTAAATGTAACATCTTATTATGAAATATAACATATAGAAACATGCATAATACCTGTTCAGTTTAAAAATAGTTGTAATGAGAACAGCTGGGTGATTATCACAGCCATGAAGTATTAGGACACTACTGGCATCACAAAAGGTTCTCTATCTCCTCTATGCCAGTTATCAGTTGATTGCCTCTCACCTTGAAACCCACCTTTTTATTTATTTTTTAATCTGCTCTGCAATAAGAGAGCTTTAAACACTTTTTTTTTTTTACTGCCAATGCAGTATTAAGTATTGTCGATAGAGGGGGCTAGACAGACTTTGCAAGAGGAAGGGGTTTCTCTTATTCCACTGTTGCCTTTGGCATGTGTGGTCTGTAAGTATGTGCCACATTGCTGATGCAGGATTCTCAACAAAGTGATGTCCCAACTCCCTCTGGGTCTATCAGCCAACCTTGACCCTCCTGCACCCCAGAGAGATGTATCCTGCTTGCCCAGTGACTGTGAACCAGCTTTGGCCTGAATAACTCAGTGAACTTCACAATGCTTTTTGTAATTTCTCTGTTTAGGACCCTGAGCGAAACACCTTACAAATCACAGATTACTTTTTTCCTCTCAGAGGCAGATACTCTCCACACTGATTTTTTTTAGTTTATTTATTTACTTTGAGAGAGAGAGTACATAAGCAGGGGAGGGGCACAGAGAGAGGGAAAGAGAGAATCTGAAGCTGGCTCTGCACTGTCAGCATGGATCCCAACTTGGGACTCAAACTCACAAACCGTGAAATCCTGACCTGAATCAAAATCAAGATTTGGACCTTCAAACGATTGGGCCACCTAAGCATCCCTCTCCTAATTAATTTTATTTTTATTTTATTAATTTTTTTATATTAATTTATTTTCAAGAGGTGGAACAAGACAGAATGGGGGAGGGGCAAGACAGAGCACGGAGGGACATAAAATCCAAAGCAGGCTCCAGGCTTTGGCTTTCAGTATAGAGTCCAACATAGGGCTGGACCTCACCGACCCTGAGATCATGACCTGAGCTGAAGTCCCACACTTAACTGACTGAACCACCCAGGTGTCCCAGATGCCTAATTCATTTTAAATGATTGCCTGGAGTTATTTTATAATTTTGCTACTCATGCAAATACTTTTTTAAAAAAATGATGAACAAGTTTGAAAAATTCCCTGCCAGTGCAAGTGGGAGGGAGGGATGTGTGTGGGCAATACTGGCAATGAACATGTGTTTACACACCAGTAGATGCCTGCAGAGCCAGAGGGCAGGTAAACTGCCTGTACTTTCACACTTAGGGGTGCCCATGTACTGCGGCCTGGTATGGATGTGTTTCCTTGCTGTAACTGTGCACATGTGTCTGTGTGTGCGGTTGTATGGCTGAATGGGAGCAAGAAGGATCTCTGTAGAGAGAGCTCTAGCTCCTAAGCTAGAAAGGCCCCCACTTTTGACTCCAGCTGAGGCCTGGTGAGGTGAGGAGTTTCCTTTCTCTTGGTGGGGGTGGCTAGGTGTTGGCTTTCATCTCATTTTTAAACATAGTTTCATTTTGCTTTGTTTAGAACTTTATGTAAACACAGTGTCTATAATCTTTTGTTACTTGCTCTCTTGTATTCAAAATGACGTCTTTTAGGGGCACCTGGGTGGCTCAGTCTGTAGAGCATTGGACTCTTACTTTAGGCTCAGGTCATGATCTCATGTTTTTCGAGTTCAGGCCCCACATCTGGCTCTGTGCTGGCAGCGGATAGACTTCTTGGGATTCTCTCTCTCCCCCTTTCTGCCCCTCTCCCACTTTCACTCTCTCAAGAATAAATAAATTTTTAAGTTAATTAAAAAATTTTTTAAATGTTTTTATTTATTATTGAGAGACAGAGAGAGTGTGACCATGGGAGAGGCAGATAGAAGGGGAGACACAAAATCTGAAGGAGGCTCCAGGCTCTGAGCTGTCAGCACAGCCCAACACAGGGCTTGAACTCACAGTGAGATCACTACCTGAGCAGAAGTCAGACGCTTAACCGACTGAATCACCCAGGCGTCCCAACATAAATAAATATTTTTAAAGACGTCTTTTAGCGGCACTAATGTTGCTCTACCTGTGGTCTGCTTTATTTATATATCCATAACATGTTTCCCAATCTAAAGTTTCTTGGTATTTGGATAGCTTCTAATATTTGATGTATATGAACAGTTATGCTCTCGACAAGCTTGAATCAATTGCAATAAGTGTACTTATCTCTATGGACTATACACAAGGGTGAAATTTCTTTCTTTTTTTTTTTTAAATTTAAATCCAAGTTAGTTAACATATAAGGTAATAGTGATTTCGGGAATACAATTTAGTGATTCATCACTTACATATAACATCCAGTGCTCTTTCCAACAAGTGCCTTCCTTAATGCCCATCATCCATTTAGCCCATCTCTTCATACAACACCCCTCCAGGAACCTTCAGTTTGTTATCTATATTTAAGAGTCTTTTATGATTTGTTTCCCCCTGTTTTTATCTTAATTTTGCTTCCTTCTCCTATGTTCATCTGTTTTGTTTCTTAAATTCCAAATATGAATGAAATCATATGATATTTATCTTTCTCTGACTTATTTTACTTAGCATTAAATACACTCTAGTTCTACCCATGTTGTTGCAAATGGTAAGATTTCATTCGTTTTGATTGCTGAGTAATATTCCAGTGTGTGTGTGTGTGTGTGTGTGTGTGTGTGTGTGTGTGTGTGTGTAAAATACACCACGTCTTCTTTATCCATTCATCTGTCAGTGGACATTTGGGTTCTTACTGTACTTTGACTACTGTAAATACCACTGCTGTAAACATTGGGGTGCATGTGTCCCTTCGAACCAGCATCTGTATCCTTTGGACAAAACCCTAGTAGTGCAACTGCTGGATTGTAGGGTAGTTCTATTTTCAGGTTTTGGAGGAACATCCACAATATTTCGCAGAGTGCCTGTACCAGTTTGCATGCCCACCAGCAGTGCAAAAGGTTTCCCTTCTTTCCACAGCCTCGCCAACCTCTGTTGTTGCCTAAGTTATTAATTTTGGCCACTTTGACTGGTGTGAGGTGGTATCTCAGTGGTTTGTTTTTTGTTTTTGTTTTTGTTTTTGTTTTTGTTTTACAAATAGTTTATTGTCAAGTTGGTTTCCATATAACACCCAGTGTTCATCCCCACAAGTGCTCTCCTTTATGCCCATCTCCCACCTCCCCCCACCACACACATCAGTTCTCAGTTTGTTCTCAGCATTCAAGAGTCTCTCATGGCTTGCCAGTCTCCATCTACCCACTATTTCTCCTCTTCTTCTCCCCCATGGTCCTCCGTTAAGTTCCTCCTAATCCTCCTATACGTACAAACATATAGTATTTGTCCCTCTCTGCCTGACTTATTTCGCTCAGCATAACACCCTCATTTCCATCCATGTTGCTACACATGGCCAAATTTCATTGTTTCTCATTGCCATGTAGTATTTCATCATATAGATAAACCACATCTTCTTGATCCATTCATCCGTTGATGGACACGTAGGCTCTTTCCATGTTTTGGCTATTGTGGAGAGTGCTGCTATGAACACTGGGATACATGTGCACCTATGCATCAGCACTCCTGAATCCCTTGGGTAAATTCCTAGCAGTGCTATTGCTGGGTCATAGGGGAGTTCTATTGTTAATTTTTTGAGGAAACTCCACACTGTTTTCCAGAGGGGCTGCACCATTTTACATTCCCACCAACAGTGTAGGAGGGTGCCCGTTTCTCCACATCCTCGCCAGCATCTAGAGTTCTCTGATTTGCTCATTTTAGCCACTCTGCCCGGCGTGAGGTGGTATCTCAGTGTGGTTTTGATTTGTATTTCACTGATGAGGAGGGATTATGAGCATTGTTTCCTGTGTCTGTTGGCCATCTGGATGTCCTCTTTGGAGAAGTGTCTGTTCATGTCTTCTGCCCATTTCTTCACTGGGTTGTTTGTTTATTGGGTGTGGAGTTTGGTGAGTTCCTTATAGATTCTGGATATTAACCCTTTATCTGAAATGTCATTTGCAACTATCTTTTCCCATTGCGTCGGGTGACTATTAGTTTTATGGATTGTTTCCTTTGCCGTGCAGAAGCTTTTGATCTTGATGAGGTCCCAATCGTTTATTTTTGCTCTTGATTCCCTTGCTTTTGGCGATGTGTCAAGTAAGGAATTGCT